>NW_026889758.1:16855000-16857500 GCF_033153115.1 Saccostrea echinata
CATTCCCTTTTAGTTTTGAAAAAGTTCTTCAATTTTATTGAACACACTTTTTCCCCTCAAAGCTGTTCTTTACAAATGAGCTTGAAGCTCGATTTGAAAAGCTGCATCGCAAAGCGTCAATAGATTATTTGTTCTGTTGGTCGGCTTGTATTATGAGTTGTTTGAAAAAGCTTGGCGATACTATGGAAGAACGAACCATACTCTATTCCTGGCGAAGAAGAGAGTCCACACAAAAATAAGCACTTATACCTTTTAATCTAATGTTTCATTATTCATAACAAACGAATTCCCCTTGTCGCGGCCGTCTGATAATTATTACAGAATTACACATCACCCTTAAAACATGATTAAAGGCTTCCTCTGCCTGACGCCTAGACCTTTGAATCAAATGCTAAATTCTGTCCAAAGACGATTTCATATTTATACAATAGAAATGTATATTTGAGGACATTGTCCCAGAAACGACACAGAGAAATTGGTTGGAAAGAACCTCCTATACCTTGTATAGAAAAGAACCTTATACCTTGGTCTACATTGTTTCCTCTGATAGGCTTTGTCTTTTCTTTTTCTTTTTTTTTTTTACCTCTAAAAGTTGAAAATTGGTAATCGAAGCAGTTGCGGCTTAACTGGAAGTAAGGTCTTGCTATTTCGTATACTTTCTTGTCAAAATTTCAAAGTTTTAACGAACATACTGGAAGGAGTAACCCGTGGTGGTGCAAGAAAATAAAAATTATAAGAATTCATATCTGACACGCCCATTTCATCTTAATTTCAGTTCTTCCGAAGGTTGAGCCCGAGAGATATAAGCCCCTTTGCTTTATATAAGTTCGGGATGTTTCATCTGCCTTAATACAAGACCGAGGCTTTGGAAGAATCTGTTCATTGCAAATTAAGCCCCCCTTTAAGAGCTGAAATTTCATTTCGTGATATGAAGGCGTAACTGCTTTAATAGGAATTCCACTAAACATGGGAAAACCATTCAGTCCTATATGAAAAAACGGTTCAACAAATACGTATTTTGAACTATTTTTATATCTTTTATTTGCTAAAATCTTGTAGATTTACTATAATCAATTCCGGACTTGTACATTCGATGGCAGTGATTTCTGAAGTAAACAAATGATATAGCATGTGATTCCAATTTCGTGAGTGCGGCTACCCGAAATTTGACAGCACTATATCAGGCGATTGGTTTCCTACGCCGGTATATATCCGACCTCCCTCATCAATCATCGTGTAATATCCCAGGGAGCCACGCTGCAACAGAAAGACTGTATATAGAAGGATAAAGCCCAGCCTTTTAAAACTAGCTAATTCCCTCCACATAAAAACCGGGGTGCACAGAAAGACGAAATCTAATTTGTTATCAATCGAAATCAGTTAAACACTTGCTGGTATATGTTCAAGACTGGTCTCTGGTGACAAAAAGCAAATATTTTCGCGTGTCTAGTGTTTGGAATACAGAAGAATACACACATTGAAGATTGAGATGTATATAGAAGTAGATAAACGCTTTAAACATTTTTATAACATTCTAGACTCGCAGTTCATATTGAAACAATCTTTAGATAAATTTGCTATTTGTGATAAAAAGTATTTTATTGATTTAAGCCTATCTATTGTTAGTTCTTCAATTACGGCAGAGAATACGGCACACGAACGGCGTACTGGGCGGGGACAGAAATTTCTAAATCTATTACAACCGACTAGGGAAAGGGAAATGGATTTGCATTGTTTCAGTTTCAAATTGATTAAACCACTTATAAATTCTTATTGAAATAAAACACAACCTGCTTTAGAATATTACTATTAATATTTTATGAATCCAGCGATGCTAGCCGGCTTTCACCGCGTAACAGGAGGGCGTGGAAACAGCGAACGATTTATAAAAGCCACCAGACTAAAGAATTCAATCTAGAATTTCATGGATTACATTTTCAATAAGTCGATTTGTACTTCTATCAAGGTAGCAATAACTGTGGTTACTATAAGTGTTATCTGATTTGGCTGCGATGTCCTAGGTCCAAACTTCAGCTAGCAGACCTTCATACTGCGTATCGGATCTCCCCTCAAGCTTTATCAGTCCCCCTGAATACTGTTGTCAAGGTTATCAGGCTATAAACTGCATTTGACGTCACGACTGCACCCCGAACGTCCGATTTCTGAAGTTATTCAAAGTACACAACAATAAAACAATCTTAATATTTACTGGGTACGTACATAGCTCTTAAATTCCCAAAACACTTAAAACCAAGAAACTTTCCAACTTGAAATATATATATATATATATATATATATATATATATATATATATATATATATATATATATATATATATATATATATATATATATATATATATATATATATATAGCGTTAAAATTCTCTTTATTAAGCTTTTATTAATGATGTTCATAAATGTCATGCAGAACCAATTAAA
Source organism: Saccostrea echinata (assembly GCF_033153115.1). Classification (NCBI taxonomy): domain Eukaryota; kingdom Metazoa; phylum Mollusca; class Bivalvia; order Ostreida; family Ostreidae; genus Saccostrea; species Saccostrea echinata. The sequence continues at coordinate 16,857,441 of NW_026889758.1, forward strand.
TCGCTTTTCATATAGTAAAATAAATAACATGCATACTTCTTATGTCATTTCACCCCTCTT